>NC_043766.1:10274256-10306531 GCF_902148845.1 Salarias fasciatus | reverse complement strand
TCGCAGGTTCCTTGTCAGTTGGAGTCTCAGCTCAGTCACTGGTATCGGCGAATTGCAATTCCCATGGTAGATTAAATGGGTCCGTCACAGCGATAATACAACTGAAACACGTCTCCGTATCCGTGGTCTCTCCACCAGGTGCACAGCTGCCGGTTCCACCACCAGGCCAAGGAATAAAACAGCTCTGGATGCTCCATGCCGATCATGGTGAAGAAGTCCTGGTCTCCCAGGTGGCCTCTGAAGCGATACTGGTCTGCCATTTGGTCACATTGCTGGGTTCCAACAGCTGGTTGTAGAGAGTCGAAGCCCTCATTGCACCAAGGTCCAATAACATCACACCACTGTTGAATCCTGGGAGACCCTCGGGGGCAGGCTCTCCAACTCTGGTCTTTGGGTTCTCCTTCCGATACTGCCAGAACGTGTGTCTGAAGATTGAAGAAAAGAAGGCTTAGGAAATAATAGCAGACAGTGCCATTTATCACAAATGCTACAGCAGATTTCTTTCTTGTGTAGGCCATAGTAAAGAGCCAAATAGGATGACAAAACTGCATTTGTGTGACTTCTGTGCAGTCCTTTTAAAACTTTATGAATTACACTGCACCACCCAATTTCTTAGAGCCAACCAATAAGAAGTGATAAATTCTAGAGCAAACACCTAAAACTGCAAACATGTTTGTAGCATGTGTGATCAACGGCACACAGGCTATGATAGTCTTTGGTGTTCTAAGAAGATTATCAACTGGGTGCATCACAGGAAATGGGGGCATTTTCAGTACACACTTTCTGAAGAAACAGTGCTGTGGGAAGAAAGAGAAGAGAGGAGCTACAGGGAGAGAACTGGTGGACGAGTGGCACAACATGTTGCAGTGCCAGAGCTTTGTGCCAAGGCAGCACCCTGTCCTGCCAACATACCTAAGAGAGCGGCTGAAAGGGGACGTACAGCGCCATTCAACTAACCTTTGTACGCCAAGATTTCTGTGTGAACTGAGGGTTCACAGAAATACCCCACACCTTTTGGTGTGCACAAAATCACATTTTTGTTTGCACCACTGGCCTCTCATTATAATGCGAAAAGCACCAGACACCACATAATCAGGAGTTCAACATGTTTTGTTATTGATTGCTGTGTTCAGATCATTCTGAGGCGACGAGGCTCCATTAACTGTCAGATCAGCTGTAACGCTGACACGCTTCATGCAGTAACACATATGTTAAAGGCCCGTACAGAAAAGTTTGGAGTTCAACTCCACAGCACTCATCGGCCTGAGACGCTGTCCTACAGAAGCATTCAAAGTATTTTTAATCATTTGGGTGTCTCACTCACAAAAGTCAAGACTAGATTTTTCAAAAGCCATTAACATCACATTGTACCGATCAATCATAATCCATCCATTCTTAACCATTTAGTTCCTAAAGGTTTTCCGTATCGAACACTTCCAGCAATTTTAACTCAGTGTATCAAATATCATTATTTCTGGTTCACTTATTTAACAGCCAGTACGTTTATTGTAATGTAGATTACACAACATGAAAAGTCAGATTGAAGAAGTCACATTCCTGGCTCCACTTCATTGATTGGATTCATCCTGTTTTTTTGTTAGAAGCGTTTCACAGGGGCTGCATGCTGGTGTAAGGGTTTGCAGGCTTACCTCATGGCTACAAAATAGTTTCTAAATGCAAAATGATACAGGTGATGAATGTTTCCACATAAGGGAAATATATATATATATATATATGTATGTGTGTGTGTGTGTGTTGTGTGTGTGTGTGTGTGTGTGTGTAAATGCATGCAAATATTTGGATTTATGCATATATGGGATGTTCTCTCACAACCCTAGAGTAGTTTTGGCAGCAAATTGATCTGGAGGGAAAAGCAAGTCTCTTCAGTGGGTCCATTGACCTTTGCAGAATAACAGCGGTTGCAGTAATGCGATGTTGCTGTGCCATAGAGTTCCTTCCATCTAACTTTGTTAAAGGTAAAGATAAACATTGCTTCTATTTACAATGACAAACTGTAAGATAACAACAAAAGGGGTACATTTTCACATCCATTAAAAGAGAGATTAATTGCAGTGAGGGTTAGAGTGGGTGATTTAAGTCAGAAAAAATCTACTGCACACCATAAATTAACTTTTTTTTTTTTTTAGAAATGGCTGTTCGCTATTTGGAAAAAAAAAAAAACCCTTGGTCACATCAACAACTTTAATTATTTATCCAGTGCTTGTTTTCCTGCAGTTTACATTTCTACCAAACCTATGGAGACATTTTTTTCACTGCTGTGCTTGTTCTATTTTTGTTTTCTGTGGAGATGGCTGTTCGCTTTGAGAAAGTACAAAATGCTCTTTTCCATACACTGACAGCTGGCGCAAAGCTGTTTTATACTTCTGAACACGAGCATGAATGGGAATGTACACTTCACTGCATGCCTCTGCACACGCACACACCACTGCACACACACGCACACACACACACACACCACCCACACACACACACACACACACACACACACACACCCACACACACACACAGCTCACCCCATCACTGAGATTATTCTTAGCACTGGTTAAAGTGGAAAGAAAAACTTACTGCAGATTAAATATTGATGAAGAAATGTGCTTAAACAGATGGAAGAGCGGGAGAGCTCTTCCTGACTACTTAGATTTGTTGAAAATTACAGCAAGTGCTCCTGATCTCTGCTCTGTCTGCTTTCTTGTTGCAGATAAATGCATGTGGGAAAGTTGAGCAGAAACATCATGCTTTTGTATTTTTCTCATCCCCCTATCTCTCATACTCGTGTTCATGCTGCCATATCCTTACTGACCCACATTCCCAGCCGTTTGTCACAGTTTCAGTCTGGTGACCTCTGCAGTGCATTTATCATTATAAAGGCATATCGCGCATCTATGTGACCTGAGACACATCAGGATGAGTGCGGTTGGTGTGGGAACATTATTTCTGACTTTTCACTGTCTGACAATTGAATTAAGGTTTAAGGTTAATTAAGGCTGTCTGCATGCTCTCCATAATAATTAGCTGACAGCAAACTGGTTATTACACCTGACAGATAAAGGAAAGGGTTTGTCTTTAGCTTAGAGTCTCTCCACCACTGCACAGTGAAAGACCCTGCTTAAAAAAAAAAAAGTATAATAATAATAAAAGAGCACATAGAGTGGAAGCAGACTGTACTTAAGGAGACAGATGTGACTGTTGTGCTGCACATGGCTTTCAGTGGAGCCAAAAATACCCCTTTCCCACTGGCCAAAAAACCTGTTTAAACCCGCTAACAATCGGCTCCTCATGGCAGAGTGGGAAAGGGTTTAACCGGCATTTTAAAGCGGGTCGTTCAACGCTGCAATCGACCTGGGGACTGTGTTCCGCTGCATTGTTTACTTTCGTTTTGCTCCGTCGTGCTGATGATGTCATCAACGTGGGACACCATCAGCGCGGGAAAACGCAGCGACACGGCTCACCAGCAGACGGCTAGACCCGCGTCTGCAGGCAGTGGGAAAGGAGTCTAAGAAGCTGGTTATTAGCGGGTCGAAGACACGGGTCGACCCGCTAGTTGCAGTGGGAAAGGGGTAAAAAGGAATGTAAAAATGAACTCTGGAAGTCTTGATTTAGCATCTAATCAACACAAATTTAAGACGTCAGCAAAAAAGTGTGAAATAACTCAAACGGTGTTTTGTATTCAACATTCCTCCTTTGTTTTGTGGACAGCACAGATAACCCGTGGCTTTCTCTGAGTGAGCGTCCTGAGCTGGTCACCTGCAATGGTTTTGACTCCACAGGTCTGCCTTGTCAGGTTTCATTTGTGGAATTTCTTGCCTTCTTAATGGGGTTGGGACCATCAGCTGTGTTGTACAGATGTCAGGCTGGTAGAATTATATTACGACAAGAACCAATCAGCTAAGTATATATATATATATATATATATATTATATATATATATATAATATATATATATATATATATATCATACATATATTATGTATACACACGTATATACACACACGGACGGTTTTTATATATATAATATAAAAAACCGTCCATCATCACTTTAAGAACTGACAGTCGGTCAGTCTGGAAAAGAGAAAAAACTTTCAGTGTGTGCTCAGGTGCAATCACAAAAACCAAAAACTGGCTCACTTGAGGACCGCCTTAGCAGAGGAAGACCAGGACTCAGCTCTGCTGCTGAGGATAACTTTATTCGAGTCACCAGCATCAGAATTCACATGTTGACAGCACCTCAGATAAATGCCACACAGTTATAGCAGCAGACGCACCTCCTCATCAGCTTTAAAAAAGGAGACTGAATCAGACCTTTATGGTCAAATAGCTGTGAGGAAACCTCTACTAAAGAAAAGCAACAAGTGGAAGAGATTTGGTTGGGCAAAGAAACATAAGGAATGGTTATTAGACCAGTGGAAATCTGCGCTCTGGTCTGATGACTCCAAATTTTAAATCTTTGAAATGTTTGATTACATTCGCTGTGTCTTTGTGTGACACAGAAAAGGCCAGCGGATGGTTTTTACATACATGGTTCCTTATTTGTCCCCAGGGAATAATTTGAGGCACACAGAGCAGCATTAACAGAAGAGAGAAAGAGTGCCAAAAGATAACTGAAGCACCGTGAGTTAAAATAAATGTAAAAAAATATGTAAATAAGTATTAAGTTGCACCGTGGGTGGGGGTGGAGGAGAGTTGAGGAGGTTTACACCTCTGGGGACAAAAGTTGCTCCGAGTCCTGCACCCGGGCCAGGGGACACTCCGTCCTGAGGGGAGCCACTCAGCAGCAGCATAAAGGGTCCTACATGACCCTGATTGCTAAACTGACATTTTGCTGCTCACGCACTGAGGAAAGACTTCTTATTGGGAGTCCGATGATCTTAGAGCAGAATAACAGTGAGCTCCAGGCAGTTTCTGTTCTGGAGGGTGACAGAATGAAACCAGCAGGTTATGGAGAATGTGGCTATGCTCTCAATGAATGGGTAACAGAAAGTAAGCAGGATGATTTTATTGACTCCAAAAGAATTGAGGAGATGCTGCTGGTGTAGGCATTTCCTCTGTGTTGCAGGAGAATTTCAGCCCACTATTAAAGATGTGGCCCAAGTACTCGTACTCTTCGACTAGTTCCACAGGATTCCACTAAAAACATCAAACAGCGGACCAGTGACAGCATCAACTTGGATGCTGTCACTGGTCCACTGTTTGATGCATTTATTAACCTTGTTTTTCCTCCCAACAATCGGGTTTTTCGCAGGAGTAAGCAGAATGGTGTAGTAGCCTGCAGAACCAAGGGGTGGGACAGCAAAGGAGCTAAATGGATCTGGGACAGAACCATAGCATTTGTCCAATATCTTCCCTTGGCAGGTGGTGCAGGTGACAACCCAGTCAGTCACCCAGACCATTGGAGATTTATTCAAAACTGAAGGCTCACTGTAACCAGCATGGCTACCACAGCATCCTGCAGCAACATGACACCCCAGCCAGCTCGCTTTTAGTTGGACCATCATTCATTTATTTTTCAACTGGACAATGACTCCAAGCACACCTCCAGGCTCTGTAAGGGCAGTTTGACCAAGGAGGAGGATGATGGAGTGCTGCACTAGATAACCTGGCCTCCAGTCACATAAGCCCAATCCGGATGGTTTAAGAGGAGATGGACCGCAGAGTGAAGGCAAAAGGGCCAACGAGGTCTCGGCCTCTCTGGGAACTCCGTAAAGACTGATGGAAAACCAGTTCATGTGACTGCCTCATGAAACTCATCCAGAGAATGCCAAGAGTGAACAAAGCAGTAATCGAAGCAAAGGGAGGCCACTTCGAAGAATGTGAAATATAGAACATGCTTTGAGTTGTTTTACAGTTTTTATTTACTGCACAATTCCATATGTGTTCATTCATAGTTTGATGCCGTCAGTGAGAAACTATAAATTGACTGGTCGTGTAGATGACGGATGAATTAACAACGGGCAAGCAGCACATCACAACTTATCCTCTTGAGCACTTTTAATAAGTCTTTGTTTAGCTTGAACACCTCTGACTGTCCTCATATCTGAGGTGAGCCTTAGGGGCTTATTGCTTTGAGAGCTGGAGGAGGAGAGAAAAATAGCATTTCACACAAGTTATTTCTGATCTTGGCTTCACAGTTCAGAGATACAGAAAACCATTTTAGGTGAACTGTACAGATACACAATTCAACATCTATTCATGACAGCAGGGAAAACTGTTTATGATCTAGTTAAGATCTAGACACTCTGAACATTCAAGGGGATGATGTCGAAATTCTTATTAATGACTGGCTACAGCACTCACACAAACTGTATTTAGTACATCACTCTTGTTTGTCCATCCTCATTTGGACACATAAAAACAATACATTCTGTAATTTCAAGGTGTATTTCACACTCAAGCATGATTTTTGGACATTATAATCTGGGTCATCCTAATCAATGGTACTTATATTAGTCAGTTTTATTATTGTTGTGCATTAGAAAACAGACTCAGTCAAACTGTACATTAAAGTCTGGAGTTAGGCTCACACTTCCATCCTCGCCTTCCTTCAGCTTTCCCTGCCAGCTCGAGTGTCTCTCACTTGAGAAATAATGAAAAGTATCAGCAGGTGAGAAGGACATTCTGTGCTGCTATTTATTTGAACGTGTGCCTTCACGTTGTTCAAAACAAGATACAGCCTGCTGTCTGAACGCTGTACATGACACTGTGACAGGGACGGCTGGTTCTGGGCTGGCTAAATGTCCCTTTGATTATAGCAGTCAAAAACAAAAAAAAGAGAAAGAAAATAGTCAACAAAGGAAGCTTATAATGCTGCTGTTGAAAACCAACAGATCAAAGCTTCATATTTGCATATGAGTGGTATTGAGGCTCCTGTGCCAACAGATGGGAATGTAGCTGGGAGCAGGGATCAGTTCTCCGGTCTCACTGTGAGACGTCCATTGCTTGATTCTAGGTTCAGGACTTTAAATGGAGTTTGCTTGCTCTCCATCTGCACTTTACTGTTTTCTGTGGGTTACTTAGTAACCCTAAATTGCCTGTATAGGAGAATGTGCGACTCTCTCTGCATTAGCCTTGTGGTGACACCAAGTATCAATGGAATATCATTCCATCGTAACATATCTGCATGCAAATAAGAAAGTGCCTGTCGAATAAGTATTTGCAGATATAAAAGAATGTAAGGAATGTACAGGAATATCAGACCTCTTCAACCACATCTCAGCCCTGATGCAAACACTGAAACACCCCATGTCCTTTATGACCCTTCATAATTAGGCATGGAAAATGAAAATCGGTTCTTGTTGAGAAGCGGATCCTAATGTTTCAATTCCTTGGAATCATCTGCCAATTTATCGATTCCAGTAGCCCAGAATAATGTTGCCATGCACATTGTGAAGCTAAATGCGTGGCGAGGTCATTAACCAGCACAGGTAGCAGGAAACGTGGCGCTCAAGTGGTTCAATCACTAGAAAGCTTGGCTACATTTCATGACAAAGGATGACAACAATACTTAGAGAGTGAATATTTCATCAAAGGGAGGAACTATTACCAATATCCATAAACATTTGCATGACATAATGTCATGCTTTCGATAAGTTTCAGGTCGAATCTCAACTGAGCAGCAGCAGCGTTAACACATCCCGTGCTGTTAATACTGCAGGTAGCTAGCTGACTAATACTGCCCATTATGTTAGTGACGTTTACGTCATTTCGTCATTGTAAAATCTACCATGACTAGTTGATTATTTTAAATTGATGCCTCCTCATGCATTTTTCCCAAACGAAAATCGATGACAATATTGATGAAGCACTGAATCATTGCATGGAAAAAAGGAATTGTAAAAATCTTATCATTTCCCAGTCCTTTTCATAATGTTCTAATCAGCTCTTTTTCAACTATTTTTCTGTTTTTGCGCCCTTTCCGCCACCTTTTATTTTGCTTTTTGTTTCTTTTTTAGTGTATTTTTCATCTTAGAATAATGATTTAATAATGTGTTTTTTAAAGCCAGTCTTCTAACAATTTTTGTGAAAATGTGATCCATGGATGTCACACAATGGAAAATAAACAAAAAACACGAGGACAGGCATTTCCTCCTGGACCACTGTAAGCAGTCGTGGCTTCGTAGCCATGACACTTGTGTAAGTGGGGCAGAGATACAGAGCATTTTTCCCAATAATGAAGTTTTCAGTGGCAGGATGTGCTCTGAATGTGAGGCTGGTGGGAGGACGTGTTCTCCTGCATAATGCTCTGTCCATTAGGACCCAAACAGTGGGAGCTGAGACCCCGCTCGACTCAACACAGGAAAACACTCCATCAGAGGGAGCGTATACAGTGGCTTGCTCATAGCAAGTTTAAAACATCTAAACGTTACAAAGACTCACAATGAACTGCTGAACAAAGAAGCCTACAAGTATTACAAAGTGAAAACAGATCTTTTGTTTATCTGTTCTGTCCAGCTGAAGCATCTCCAAAATGAAATAAAATAATTCAACATGAAGTGCTCTGATATATTCCCAGACATTACACTGGCCATGATTCGGTACTGAAGAAATATTCAGTACAAAGTAGGATATTGTGGATTGTTTAGTTACATTCTATGCCCACAGCAATATCCTTCAGATCCTCAGTTACGTAAAAACCAAAGTGCTGTCAACACACTTTAATTTCCTTTTAACAAGGAGCAGCAGAAAAAAAGGAGCCACTGCAGGACCTGGAATGTGCTTTAAACTCTGACATTGAAAATATGCCAGTGGGAGAGACGTCCTTCATACCACGACAAGACGACAGCATGCCCACATGTTCACACACACACACCACAGACACACACACTCCTGCTGGTCTACAAAGATAGAGAGCCAGTTTTGACAGTTTGTGTGAAAATCTAGCCTGGGGAAGCTGTGTATGTGTAAGAGGGAGAATATCCTGCTATAGGAACAAAGTCACAAGGGAACTCACATGCTCCATAAGCCACTGATACGTAACAAGGTAGAGACATGGAGCTGTTCGGAGACGCCAAATGCAACTGGAACCTATAGCAGAGAACTGCAACTCCATTTCTAAAAAGACAGATTTACAAAACTGAAATCTCACACTGGATGGAAGAAAAACACCAAAACACAAAGTATTTCACTTTCAGGAAGACAGACAGACAGATAAATAGATTTCTCACAATCAAACTGTCTGATTCTGTCCAATACATTGTACTATGCAGGGTGAAAAAGAACGACAGAGACAACGCAGCCTGCTTATTTTGAGTCTGCTTCCTCGGATGTGAGAAACTTCTCAAACTACTTCAGACATCCTAATGATCTTATACAAGTGCTTACAATGTACTCCTCAAACGAAGCTAAAAACAAATTTATTTGATGAAGCAACTTGCAAATAAGTCACTACATCTGAATGCGATAATTTAGAGAGGGCTGACAGACTAAAACTCACTCACTCTATTCAACGTACAGATTCCTGAAGCATTTCAACACTGTACAGTGTCAGGAAAACTTAAGTACAGTTATTGGACCTTCACAATTGCCTCCAAAATATGGGCTACCTCACAACAAAGCACGTAACCTCATACAACACAAATGATTTTAGTAATGAATGTCTTCACATATGAATTAAATGATCTATAGTACTAATGGAAAATGCAAGTCATCTCCAACACTCTTGTCTCTATAAAGATCAAAAACTGATTAAGGTCAGGAGTGAGCAAACCTGGAGGGAAACAACACTGAGCAAATATGTAGAGCCACTTTGACAACGATTCTCTGGCACTGGGTAAGAACTCTGTTCAACTGTCTGCTAGTTAGAAAACATTGAACAAACGTGGCCTACGGCAGGACGCCATTGAGAGAGCTACTGCGTAGTGTCCATCCTCTCTTTCCACTGTACCACATGCTTTGTATTTTAATAGACGCAAATAATGTTCAGGATGCACAAGGAATCCAATTATGCTATTAATTAATAATTTTGTTAGGAAATTTTTTTTTTTTTTTAACTTCTCATTTAAATCAAACACTGATTCATTGTTTAAAGACCCCAGAGGAAACCTCCGGCGAGTATGGTTACACTGCTGAGCAGCTGCTCCACAAAAAACCTCCCTTCAGACTGTCGCACGCACGCACGCACGCACGCACGCACGCACGCACGCACGCACGCACGCACGCACGCACGCACACACACACACACACACACACACACGTCCTGTTTTGATGCCGTGCCTGAATGGAAAACAGTGAAGTAGTCTAAACGGGCCAGGCGTGTTTGTTTTACTATCTTGGAGAGAAGCGGAAAAAATCAGCCGAGGAACAAAGAGCTTGGAAGTCACAGCCTCTTGTTTATGTGTGCACACACACTCACATGACTCGCAGCAACACACACTGTTGTGTTTCCACCGAAATGACATCAAGCTGATTAATACCTCCTTGCGCCTTACCATAGGTTCACAACTGGTGAAAACTTACTTTTTAGCCATTCAATGACCAACAATAAGAAAGTAGCGAACCAGACATTAAAACTATATTACAGAGACCTACAAAGCCAACCTGCCATTTCTGATATTACATGAAAAAGGAATTCTATCATCCATAGGAGAACCATAAAATAAAGAACGTATCACTGAGATAATGGGAGAACAACCAAAACAAGCAATTTCAAAATGAATGAAATTCAGAAAAGATCCGTCCTCAAGGAATAGAGCATTTAGATTACAAATAACATCAGAAATGCTCAAGTGTTTCAATCAATAGCTGAGATAACTGAAAGACCCTCAATCATGAAAGGAGGCAAGTGAATCCGTCATTCCTCAAGGAGGTAAAGATGAAAAGTAATGAAGCTCACAAACACACCAACGCCAGTTCTGAACGTAGATTGAAATAATTGCCTCTGCCCGATCGAATGGATTGGAACTCATTGTCGATGAACACGTAGATTCATGACAAACTATTTTTGTATGAAATAGACTACAAGTGGTGAGCCATGTTACAACAGAAAACAATGCTGGGCAGTGGGCTGGAAATATGTATGTTGGATATTTGCTAGGTTTGGCTTTAAAGAGAGCTTCATTAAACATATTGCAGTGCTGCACCTCTCTCCAACAACCAGGGTTAAAGGACACCTGACTAAATCTCGGCTCAAATGTCAATAGTGTCTGATAAAAATCAAAAATTTATACTCCAGATATAAACTAAACACTCCAAGAAATAAGCCAAACCATCACGTTTGATTATATACAACATCCAGATGCACAAAATATACAACTTTATAATGAATAAGTATTAAAGTATTCAAGCATTGAAAAATTAAAAACAATACCCATCAAACCGAAATGGGAGAGGGTATGAAACTCAAATATCAGAGGTGGCCTGAAAGGAAATACCTGAGACTCATGAAACTGCTATAGACTCGCCATCATTAAGGGAGTTTGTCTCGAAGGTTGTAAGGAAATCTTTGATTGCTGTTAAAATAATATCACTCCTATCAGGTAAACAGAGCTGAGGTTTGGGGGGGGGGGGGGAATGATAAAAAAAAATTTAGATGAAAAGTGATGAATGTTCATTCCCACAACAACTGACAGACTGAGCATTTTATCTAAGCCACAGGGAACATTTCTCTCTGCTCCACATAATTGATCAAACTTAGAAAATAACCAGCACATAATAACCAAAGAACAAAAGTTTTAACATGTTTGCTAAACTTGAAAACAAGTAGTCTGCCTGGGTAATCCCTGAAAAGAATCTGACCTGTCATATGCTGGTTTTAATAGTGAACGCAACTGTTACACTCACTTATGAAGATGTGATCAGCCAAGGACAGAAATTTGTTTTCAACTTGTTTACGAGCTTTAAAATGAAAGAAGGAAGTTCCCCATGTCACCATGATACCCTGCAACCTGCAGTCAGATTCAGAAAACCTCACTGGACTGATGTCCAGTTTGAATGAAGCCTGGCCAGCCGACGAGTGCTACGGCCAATCGGCCATTCAAAGAAAACTGAAAGAGTCTATTCAGACTATTGTCAGTTAGAGAGATGAACCGTTTGTAGATTTACTCTAGGCAAACTGCTGAATGAAACAACAGTCTGAATCACAGGAGGAGAGCAAACATTTCTTCACAAGAGACAATTCTTTGTTTGGGTTCTTCTAAATACTCAATTATTTATCCAGCACGACGGACCGAGATAAAAAAAAAAAAAAACACACTGATGGGAACATCACATTATGCTGAAATTGTTGAACAATCTAGTGACTGTGACTCAAGAACATTTTCTTAGATTAGTATCATGCTGGGCTGAATCTGTGCTTCCACTTTAAAAGACAACTGAACAATTTGCATTTGGCATATTAATTCATGTATGGACAACATGTTGCGGTGTATTCCCTTCCCAAATGACACTAGTTTCATTATTTTAAGTTAATGCATTTATCTAAGAAAATCACACAGTTAAACTTACATTTTCAGGTATTTGGCTTTAACTGATATATTACAGGTTATCCAAGTTAAAATGAAAATCCTGTTTTGACAAACCCTCAGATACAGCCTTATACAGCCATACGACAAAATAATTTCTGATAAATGTTGCATTTGTGGGTTTTTCCTTGTGCAGCTGAGGAACACAGACTTTGTGCTAACACTGCCGAGCTTCCTGTGATTCATAGACTTCTGATGTTCTTCTCACTTAGAAACTGTGACAAAAACCAACTGTGAACATGCAAGTGAGGACCAAACTAACTCGACAGGAACTGATGGGAGTCAATGAGAGATGACTGGTGGAGCCTATTGGAGGTGGACATAATTATCTTAATTATTTCATTATGTTAATGCCAACACAAGCATGAGAAGTTATAGCTAATCACTCTACTGATGCAAAGCAGGGAAAATACAGCTACACATTTCAAGTCTAACCATCATTTTATTCCATAATCCAAAACCGAAAATCCAAAACTGTTGATTGAACAACATTTTTTGTTTAACAAAATGAGAGTGTATTTTGTTAAACAGTTAAAGCTCCGCAATCTAGACCTTCCCCTTGATGGATGCTCGTCCTCGAGTCAGACTGAGCTGGTTAACATGCAGCACTGAGAGGACACTTCAAGTCAAGAGCACGAGGGAGCAAGCTCAGAGCCTCACAGCTTCTCATTTGAATTTCACAAATCACAGAGAACTCTGTCAGCTTACATTCAAAGACTGTGCACGGATGATTTAGTTTTCTACTGATAAGGAAAATCTGAATCTCCAGCTGCTACAGAGTTTCCTACCTGTAGACTGGCTGCATCTCTCTGGCGATGCCAATTACCGCTCCTGGAGAAAATCGCTGAAATTCTTGAAAAAGATCTCTAATGTTGGTCCTGTATTTCAGGTCCAGGTCAAGCTGTATGATGTGAGTCAGGCCTGTAAGAGAAGCACAATATTAATCAGGAATCTCCCCCCGAAAAAAAAAAAAAGCCTGTAGGAGCATATCAATGAGTGCAACACCAAATATTGTCAGCTGGTTCACAAAGAGCCAACAGTCTCTGTGCACTTGTGCACTAGAGAGAGAAAGTACAATTTAAAAAAATCTAATTTAAAAGTTTTATGGATGACAAAATTATTTTCTCTTTCTTAAATATTTCCTGGAAATTTTCTGTATTTCTGGGTCATCTGGACTCTGAGGATACATTTCTGACAGCTCTGGCTAGCACGTCATCCAGCCTGTAAAATAGCTTCTTGCTTCGGTGTTAAACAGTCCTTCCAAAAAAGTAGGCCAATAAAGCTATCAAATCAGGTTTGATAGCCTGTTGATAAATACAATTATCACACCACAGCGCTGCTTTTAATGCTTCCTTGCTGTGATGTTAATGATAACCTCCTACGTAAACCGATCAATAACATCCAGGGGGGTCGAGAGAAAGGCACGTGTAGCAGCGACGACGACATAAAGTAAACGATCAACTCAACATTTTATTGTTTGGTGAAGTCGTAACAACAGTAACCAGGAAAATCATCAGTTCATTGTTTCAGCTTCCTATATTTTGCTGGTCGGCATGGTGATAAAAGGATGGGAAATACTCGGGGACGGTCGGCGGGCACGACACGACAACTGAGCGGATGAAAACACTGACTGGCCGTGTCAGCCGGTGACGTTCTGTCAGCGCTGACGGCCTGGACTGCGCCTGCAGGATTTATGAGCTGGTTTGACATCAGCTGTGAGCTGGTGCTGTTGACAGTCAAAGCAAGCTAATGAGCCAAACTCTTTGGTAAGGTTGTCAGCCTGTTATGATATACTGGGATTATGAGCCTTTATTCAGGCGCAAAATATCGTTTCACATCTGTTTTTAGGTTGTCAGTGCTCTGGTTAAGATCCAGTACCCTCAGATCATCTTTAGTTATGCACAATGCAACTGCAAAACAAAATCCTGAAAATTGAAACGCATCGTATCCATCCTGGGAATCTTTAAGATCTGCTTCACCTGGCTTTCATGGCTTTTCTCTGAGGGCAAAGGTGAGAACAGGAACTTAATTTATTCAGTTTGTTAAATAAGAACTACATTGACAATAAAACAATTACAAAAACAAAGAGAAACTACAACGTGAAAGAGAAAGATCCGCTGATGTTATGGCCTGCAGGGTTTGCCATAAAACAGGAAAGCTATCATCAATGCATGATTTAACAATTCACTTTCAACTTTTTCCTCAGCAGGCAATGTGGACAAACTGTTATCAATAAGGAGAAACACAAGGCATTTTACAAGGCAGTACAAAATAATCCTGAAAACAATTCAAGCTGTGACTCCAGGGGCTCTCAATAAAGGAATATGTCACTTGTTGGTAACCAAATCAACACGTGATGTCTCTTATTCAGTGGAATAATCTATTTTTGATAATAAACTTCATGATTTATGAAATTATGAACTGTTAGTAAAATGTATTGCTGTTGAAATGCTGTCCTACTTCAACTATTTTCATTTTTTAATATACAATAATATCTGACTAGAGCTCCAAGGCTCTGTAACCTGCAGCTCTGAAACTACATGTGAAATTATGGGGGAAAAAAAAGACATTTTGTTTGTGCCCGAGACTATCTTTCAAAAGAACCGTAATCTTGCAGTTCAGGGCAATAAATATAAAATTAGAAATAAAAAAATAGTTTGTCAACTAAAATATGTAATATTCGGGGAATATTCCACTATCTAATCATTATTAAATAAAAATAAAGCAAAAGCAAATGAGAAAAGTACTCGCAGGATATAGAGAGTTACAGTCAACACTGACAGACACATTTGCTTTTACTAATGGTGTACTTGCTGCTGCTTGGATATAACAAAACTACTTTAATGTATCAAGAAAACACTCCATGTACAACTTTATGAGCTGCGTTATTGGCGTTTAAAGATCAAACATGCATTAAGTGAGAAAACAACTCTTCTTGGTCATAAAACTCCGTCAAGTTTTACTGGGCAATCAATTGCAGAGTTGGCATGTTTTCATAGTTACATTAAAGTATTACAAATGATATGAGTTGAGGGTCACTTATAACGTCTAATGATGTGAAACGGAAAAAGTCTAATGATGTGACTGAAAGTTCTACCGTTGCCACTATGGGGGGGGGGGGCATGCTTAAACACACTGGCTTCCATTGTAAGAAGTATAGGAAAAGTTGACCCAGAGTCATATGGATTTCTGTGCTCTACAAACAAGGAAGCTGCCAATCGTGCTTTCATGCACTGTGGCAACAGAGAGGCGATGAAAAGAGTAATCTCTGCAGAGTCAGCACTGTTTGTTTGCCCTAATGGGGATTAACTAGTGTGAACATAACAGGAAGAGACCATTCAGTTGTTACAACACGGTGATGAGACGGGTTTGATGTTGGCCCAATGACTCAACACAAAGTCCTGTGACGGAGAAAGTGCTGCTTTTTTCCCACCCTCCACACATTTTTATGTTAGCTGTAAGAATTGCTGACAAACACTGCTGATTTGGATGATTCATTCATCTTTTTATTCCAAATAAACTGAATTGTTGTGCAGTTTTAACATTTGGGTTGTATTTCAGGTGCCATTAAAAAAAAATGTGTTGTTTTCACTGCTACCTGGCATAAACAAGTGCCCAGTTCTCTGTTGATGTCAAATTATTTATTGCTTTATCATGCTTTCACTCCTTCTCAGAACAGCAACCACGGCATGTTATTGTTTTTAGCAGAGAAAAGGAATCACTACAAATGATTATATCATCACCAAAGGTTTTAGTGCAAAAAGAGAGTTGAAGGGGTGAGAGAGGTTCTGAAAGGTGTGTTCAGTTCTTCTATAATACGATCCTGATCGATCCTGTATCACTGTCCTGAACTGTGCAGTGATGATCACTCAGACACAGTTTTATCATTTTATTTATTGCTTTACATATAGACTGATAAACTTAAATTTAAGGGCATTTTCATGTGTTCTGATAGTTTGTTAAGATTTATGATTTACACAGATTGTTACAGAATCAATTAATTGTAGGTAAGGTTAAACATTTCATTTGGTTTTGCCATTTGCTGAAATATACTGGCTTTGAGGAGGTTTAGCTAAAAATGAAGCTCGGCTGATTTTAAGCCTGCTTAAACTCAGTCGAGCTTCAAGATCTATTTACTGACGTGACACATCGGCTGGTCACACATAGAACGTATGAAATGAATGCATTTAGACTAACAAGTCATAGCAGAGAGACAGAGAGCTATACAAACATAAATAAATGCATGGTCATCTTTGCTTTCAGTAGACAATATCATGACTTGAAAACATATATCTTGTATCTGCAGATAAACAGAATTTCAGGGTAAAAGTTGACCTGAGCCAGGTGCTTGTGCGCTGGCAGTTTAGAGCAGGAATAATGTCATTAGGGTGGCTTAGATAGATCAAACCTAACTAAGCCACCTCACCAAGACAACAGAGCGTTATCTAAAAAAAGAGGGGAAAAAAATCACATTTTTCAGGGAGTAAGTGGGTCAACCTCATAAGCCTTAATACTTGTTCTTGATGTGAGCACTTACCGCTATTTGTCGGGCTTTTTGCCTTCGCCATAATTCACAAGAAAGCACTTTTTTTTCACTTTCAAATTCAAGACTGACCTCATGAAGCTCAAAAGCATCAAAACATTAAATATAAACTCTTACAGCAAAGTAAATCACTTTTTAGGAAAGAATTTATTCATACAACTTGAAGGAGGAACCCACAGAATCAAAGAGCCGTTTGTTTTGAGCACCATACATGTGCTTCAAAATTTTAGTCTCTTTATCCACCTGCTTAGTTTATGTTCTGCTCTGCTGGAGTTCACTCATCAGCCATCAGTCACAATAAAACCAGACCTCATACTTGCATTAAATAATCTACTGAGAGGAAGGTTTCTCTCTGTGCGATCATCTCAGGAGAGAGTTGGCAAGATAATTTTAATAAGCATTTCATATGAAAAAGGTGGTAAATTTCTCTTCTGTCAAAAGACAGCAGTGTCTGTACCTGTTTCAGAACCATATTACCATACAGAAGCAAATAATGACAAAAAAGAAGAAAAAAACCCCCACTGGAATCAGTCTGTGATTTAGAGTGAAATTTCTTTTTAACCCAGCAGTTCAGCTCCTGCCTCACGTCACTTCACACATCAACTGGATCACTTCCTCGATGGTTACAAAACAGAGTGATGCTGTAAGAGGGACTCAGTCAAGTCGCAGCATGTTGAAACCTCCAGAGGGGATACTAAACATGTAACACCTCTTGCAAATAATAGTGTTTCGTGGGAGACTTATACTTAATTGCAACAGCTTTTCCACTGTGCCATTTCTCATCCTCCAGGGCCAGATGGTATAAAAAGAAGGACTTTGTTTTAACCATGTATCAAAAACACACTTCTTCTTCTCAATAAACTTGTTAAATTTTAGTACCAAGTCCTTTAGACAGGGTTACACAATTGAACTTATTGCATTATATCTCAAAGAATAGAAAAACTTTAAACACATTTAGTTTAAGGTATTGCTGAACGCACTTTGCTCACATGAAAAGTATCGTATTTGATTTTAACTACAGATTCACTGTGAATTATGAGTTATTTCTTGCACCATTGTGTTACAACCCAAAGAATTGCTGCTGTGGTGATATTTGGTCAGAGCTGGGACCATTACTATCCCCTTTATGAAGATTATTAAAGGTCCTCATGAAATGAAGTTGTTTTTTTTTTTTTTTTTTTTTTTGCATTTCCTTTGAAAACTTTAATAGCAGTGGAGGACTGATTGGTTCCAGGTGTATTGACATATTCTGCAGCCAATTGTGCTGAATGTGCACCTCAGCAATGCATGGAGAGGAGGCACACTGCAAAGCTTTATATGCATTTCTGTTTGATGCAGCATGAAAAAATTAAAAAATGCTGAAAATTCATAAAAGAGGAGCCATTAGCTCAAAGGTAGAAACATATTTTATCATCTTATGGGTCGGCACCAACAAAATAAAAACTCCAAAAAAGTAGGACTTCCAAGAGGTTCAATTATCAACAGCTTATAGAACACAGAGAGAATAAAAAGCAGACTTTAACCTAATATTAAAGTTGATGAAATAATTCTCCCTTCATGCTTGAGTTCACAATAAACTGACATCATAATCAAATCCACTGAAAACACCATATATCCTACTTTCCAACATACAAAATGTTAAAAGCTGTATTTCCTCCCACTTACAGCTGCTATTTTTACTCATGAACATACGGTAATTTTAGTTCTCATTGTGTCATTCATCATTAACAATGTTCCCCTGTCTGCTGTGCGGCTCCCTTTACTGACAAAGCCGTTTCAGAAAAAGTTAAATCAAAGTAAGTGGTGGTGTGGAAAAAATACCAGCAGCGTAGGTTTGTGCACTGCCCTTACAGAAGCCCCCCACCTCTTCTAATACTGCCCAGTCTGCCTTTATAGATCAAAAGATTCTTTAAATAGAAATGTGTGACCACGCAGACACAAATGGGCGTCACATGTGGATGATCAATATGACCAAATTTGACCCCTAAGTTATGATTCCTTTAGATATAAACACTCTGTGTCTGGAAATGAAAAACCTATCAGGACTATAATTTATATGAAACATGCTTGTGCCTGAGACTGCTGAAGATAAACTGATTAATGCAAGTTTGGAACCTTCCTGTTTTTAGCATGACCTTTAAATATCTTTACTTTTTTTTTTTAATTAAAAAAAGTATTTCATATAACAATTTATTTGCTTTTTTTCCCTCCTCTAAACACCTTTTTTCCGGATTTTACAGTGGGGTCTAGATGCTAGAGAAGCACATTTGGGATTGGAAGTTTGGCAGGTTTGAATCCCACTGCTGATCGGTCACCACTGTAGCTCAATGAGGGGGATCATTGATCCTAACTGCACACTGCTGTAAGCATGTATCGTAAATTAATAGAATGGGTTACACCCAGAGTAGAATCAAAAAAAGGTATGCTTTCTTCTTCTTCTACATTCGAAGCGGTGCTGCACAAGGCTCAGACTCTCTGCAGTATACAACACGAAGACCTTCCTAATTATTTCGCTCTGGTTAAAAACCCAAAGTCTAATATTGTGATGAACCTGTGAAGTGAGGCCCCATGGCATAGGCCCACAGAAGCAGACCAGAGCGGATCCCACCACTGCCGTCACAGGGGGGCCACTGATGTGGGCGGCAGAGAGCAAAAGTGCTCTGAAGAGCATCTACACATGCCACATGTTTGTAAGACACCTGCACATATCAGCATTTCCAGCTGTACACCATCTGAGCCAAGTCAGACTAACCTTAAAGCAGTCTGCCAGACCCTCAGGAATTACAACACTTTACTCTGTCTTAGGCTACAACATGTGTATTCCCTTTACTCTTAAAACACAAACTAACTTTGTCCCTGCCACAGGAAAGTGAGCAGTTAAGAAGTGAGATCTTATAAAGGACAGATTAGTACTTATTTAAATCATTTTGATTCGGAGTCCGTCATGAGAAGAGGGCAGGTATTGCAGTTCTTACTCTGCGGCATAATTCGATGCATCGCGACGGACAGGAAGAAGATGGAGTCGCTGTAGTAGGCCCCGGAGCCTGCGCTGAAGTGCTTCTGCATGGCCTCCACGCTCGGGAAGAGCTTCTGTGTGAGAGCAACCACGTCGTGAAACAACACCTACAGGTGGGGACAAAACCTGGCAGTTAGATTGACATACTGAATGATGTTTTGGTTTTTTTGCAATGGCATTCAAATTGAAGGTGAAACGTGACACTTTTTTCAACCTTTTTTAAAACGCACGTGGCAGGTGATTATTCAGGTAGATGCCAACGGATTAAGGTAAGTGTTGATCCATTTATTTTATTATAGGCTTTGGCCATGTGATATGATGGCATATTTCCAAATACCTCATAAAAAATGATTATAGCCTGGGGCTCTAATTAAATAGTCTGAAATTATATTAACTGCTGTTTAACTAAGAGCACATCAAATCCTTGTATTTATTGAGATACCAGTTTATTCAAATGTACAGCATAGTGAAGAATATAGCACAAGACTCAAAAACACATAACAACTTTCATCCAAGTGCCCTTCCAATAATGAATTAATCATTGTTTTGGCATTTTGTATGAGCCTACATAGCTGGGAAAACAACAGGGTTCAGTGTGGACAAATCACAAGTCCATTGTATGTTTAACACAGAAAGACATGCAATCAGTCCAACATGCCAGTAACAACTGTTGCTTAAGTTGATTTGCTTGGATTTAGATTGTGAGAAGATGTCAACATTGTACGGAAAACCCACTCAAGCCCCAAAAAATCAGGCAAACTATTCATGAGCATTGGCACAAGAGATCAAAACACAATGTACTGTTAGGTCGATCAGCGGTCGTAAGCACAGCGACACTGCATTACAAATATCAGTCCTGAATCTGATGTTGTGACAGGATACCAAAATTCTTGCCGAACTGCTTTTTTTTTTTTTTTTTAACCGACGCCGGCCAATATTAAATAATTACTAAGAATGCGCAACAAAGTTAGCAGGTAGGATGTCAACTTCTGCATACACAGGGTCTCTGGGGAGTCCAACCTGCCCCGTCTGTAACAGTGGCAAGACTCTGGGTGTGTGTGTGTGTGTGTGTGTGTGTGTGCGTACTAGTAGAATCAGCAGCTGTCAGTGGCGCCAGAACACTGTTTTATGATTCATGATGTCAAAATAAGATGTTTAAAAGCACTAAAACGGAATGACACTGTGACACTGACTAAAACAGTGAGTGCACAGCTTGCATGCACAAAACTGCAGACTGTGCATTCAACTTTGATTCTAAAAAGCACTTCATCTGAGAGCCTATATTTAGTTTCAGCTTGTCACAATAGATTTGCATTAGCGCTTCTGTCAAACTGTAAATATTGCAGAGGCATTGCAGCAAAGATAAATACAGATGTGTTTTTACAAACTGTTGAAAGAAAAGAGGAAGTGGGGTGGCTAATGAACGGGGAAAATGCATTTTGCATGACTTACAGAAAATGTATTTTTAGTGTGTCAGTCTGAGACAAAAACAAGAGCACAGTTTGCTTGTTAATGTGCATTTTGGGGGACCTATTTTATGAACAATAAGTTTATTTGAACATTATTGAAACTGCAGCACGAGATTTTCCTGAGTTTTTGAATGTGTACGATTAGAGGTTGTTGATTTAAAAAAAATCACCACAAATTAATTAAAGAATGTTGTGAGATTTGCGACTAGAGTACATGTTTAATGAGGTCTTAAGTTGCACCATTTCACGGGGAAATTCAGTTTGGGGGACAGATGACATGATGGTGGTGACACAGTTTCTAATGGTGTGTGTTTAACCCGAGCAGGCCTATTTTAAACAATATAGACCTCATTCAACTCAGTTTGCGTGTTTATTTGTGGAGCTGTGAATGTGGCACACTCAGTAGCACAGCAAACAAGCAGGCTGAGGATCTTTAGATAAGACAGAACTAAAGTATGAACACTGCAAAGAAATGCAAACACAATGTCTGATTCAATGACTGCAGTGATTGTAGCACTAGCGTTGGGACTAGCTGGTATGAAGCCACCACAATAACCTTAGGAAAGTGTTTTTTTTCAGCACAAGAGGACTGCTCAGATGTATAACAGTTAATGCTGAACCACATAAGTATTCAATACATTGTTTTATAACTTTTGGCTGAATTTCAGGGAAATCTGTGAGACTGTGAAGCAAACAAGGTCTAAATAAAGATTTATGTGTGTGTTTATGGGTTGCTATGCCACAACCTGTGCGCCTAACCTCTATCTAAAGTCATTACAGGCAAACAAGTGTCTGTCCTCCTGACCCAATGTTTAGGGATAGATGGACAGATGGACAGACGAACTGACAGATGGCTTAGTGGATTGATGGACGGGCGGCTGGACGGACGGTATGGATGACAGATTAATGGATAGATGGATGGATGGATTAAAGGATGGATCAATGAATAGACGTATGGAAATTCAGTGGTAGTCAGATTGTTAGCTTTCACAACATTACATACTTGACAATGCTCTGGGACTATTTATTTTTCCAGCTTTGCTCTTGTTGGGATTTAGGTAGAACTTCTCAAAACATGTCATTCTGGGAGGCCCTTAGGAGACCTCCAACACTGATACAAGACTTTCTAATTGAGAACATGAAAGCAAAGACACAAGAAAAGTTGTCTCTAAACTATACAAACATTTACAAACCCACTGGTCTGAAGACCTCTCCATATTAAAGAGATGTGGGAATTAGAAATGAATACTATAATTGATGATGAGTAGTGGTGGGAGGTGTGCAAAGCAGGACAGAAAGTAACACATAGCTCGAACTGGAAAGAATATACATACTTCAAAACACCTTCCATGGTATCAACGTATGAGAGAAAAACACTAACTTGTGGGTTGAATTCACCACTTGATCCACCACATTATATATTGGGTCTCTTGATATAAACTGGTCAGACAAAAAAACAAGAACGTTTATGACAAATCTTGCTATTAGTGGCAAAGAAACTGATCACTGTTTCATGGCTTATCGACTACCTCCCACGTCCCCCAGTGGAGAGAAAGGTTAAAGAAAATCTATCTAATAGAAAAATAAGAGCAAAACTCATTTAAAAATTGGAGTTTTCAGGGCGTTGTGGACTCCTGTCAATAATTATTTCAAATCAACATGATGAAAGTTGGAGGATCTTTTTTCTCGCTAAATTTTAATTTACACAAAATGTAGGGTGTATTTCACAACGTCTGGTATCCCATTTAATGCCTCCAGTACTTGTGAGAGTGGCTGATGCTACAATGTGATTTCTGTTTAAAATACTGAGCTATATTCCATTTTTTTTACCTTTTTTTTTTGTATGCTTGTTGTAGTTTTAACCATTTTATTCCAAATTATAGCACTACTGTACTTGGAATGTTTGAAAATGTATACACAAGTCATGTATACAAAAAGCTGTATATAATTTTGATTTTGGAATAAAAAGATGTTTTTTAAAAAAAACCCTGTCATATGTCATGTGACATAATATTTTCTTGATTTTTCTTTTTTGGAGGGGAGGCTCGCTCAACTTCTTGGACATCTCTCAATAAAACTTTAAATGTTATCGAAGTTTCTTTCTTCCAATGTGTGGCATAGTTAAACTTGGCAATCAGTTATTAGTCTTAAGTCAATTATTGTTTTAAGAAAGAATCAAACTGACAGTTTTCTGCATGGCAGCCTCTTATTTACTTCAAGTGAGACATCTCAAAGCACAAAGAATAAGATTCCAGTAAAGCATTTCCAAAACTATGTAAGATCTGCACTGTGTGTTTGCTTGGAACCTCAGACGATGTACACTTCAGCTGTGCTGTCTGATTGCAGGAAAACAAATAAAAGGATACCATCCAACACTTAAGCTGGAAACTGCTACGTTAGATAAACGTCACATCAACACAAAACAGCAGAATCACTCTAGAATAATAGAATCTGAAAACATCCACTCCAGATATTTCACATGATTGGACATTCCTGAGAAAAACTGTTTCTAGCTGAGAAAGGTTTGGAGGAGGATACAAATGAATTGCAAACAAGTTTCTGTCCTTGTGTTGTGTGAGGCATACAAAAGAGGACAAACAGGGTAGGTAGGACATTGCATGCAACAGAAAGAGCAAGAGAGAGGGACATAATCCTCTTTTCTGGCAGGAAGTTCACAGCATGAGGCAGGGATATCCCAGTTAGTTACAGCACAGATTTGTAGACCAACACTGCCCCCATGAGTTTCTACTTTAAACAGCACCTACAGCCAGCAGGGCACCCTGCTATGTTTGGAACTGGAACACTGTCAGACAATTGTAGACCATCTGAGCTGCACCTTGATAATGTTAAGCTAATGTACAAAAACATTTTGGAGAGTTCCTACCTCGTATTTAAATGTTGCATCTTGGAGGAATTCTTGCAGCATCGCCTTGCCTAGCTCCTGGCTGGCCTGGTCACTGACAAAATGAAGCACCAACACTTCCCCTTCACGGAAGCGTCCATGTTTCACCATTGACAGCATCGCCACTCTGAACTTGTCCTGTAGGCTGCGGCTCTTGTCCACCTTGGTAAACATCATGAGTGCATGGTAGTGCTGGTCATCACCTTCTCTGTTCCTCTTTCTAAATTTAAAGTTCTTGCTCTCTATTTCGAGATCTGGATCTTCCCTCCTTGCTCCTCTGACCCAGCTGGGTGTGAGAGCCTGGTGTCCACCGTAAGATCTGCGTCGTTTCTGTTGGTATTGTGGCTCACCTGAGTCTGTTTGATCCTCTTTGTGGTGGTGGAGAAGTTGTGCTTCTCAGAGCCAAAGTAATAAAAGGCAACCACAGCGAGTGCGGCAGCCAAGAGGACCACAAACTGATAGGACCTGAATGTACTGATCCTCCCCATGATTCTGACTACCAGCCTTAGGAAGGCCATCTTCTTGCAAGTATCATTGGAACGGGCGTGCAAAGAGGAAAACATTCACCATCGTGTGCTCTTCTTTTTCAATGGTCTTTGCCCATGCACTGCTTTAATGTTCCTGTAAGACAATAAAACAAGATTAAAGGTGGTGAGGCTCAGATTTCAGCTGACTTCATCCGGACCACATGTACTTATCACCATTAATGATTTTAAAAGTGACATTACAGACTTTTAATGGCCTACTGTGTACTGTGAAACGTGTGGATGTTGTGTGTATACATGTATTTTATTTCATTTATTTTGGAAAATAAATGCTATGTTATTGAGTTATGTTTCTGCAGAAGTGTCGGTGCTGAATGCTGTTTACTTCAGGTTAACTGGTTCAGGTGATGGTGAGGCTGTGAATGCAAGCACCTGTCCGGTGTGTCACAGACAGTAGAGGAGAATGGAGCAGGTCTGACTTTGTTTTCTAAGCTGGGTTTGAGAGGAGTGGCAAAAAAGTGGCTGAATTACCAAGTGTCAACAGATGGCAAATCTGCAAGCCGACAGTTTCCGGAATTTCTTTTATGGACTTTGGGACCGAATCTGCTGCTCACTGGACAAGGGAGCAATGAATGCACAAAGATGGACGATGCACTGTAGCCAGCCAACACAAACTTGTTTTCCATCCAAACTGTTTCATGTTTGTTGGATTGTGGTCCAAAAGTGCAGAAAGACACCTGCACCCAATAGCGGCCCGTTTTTTTTTTTTTTTTTTTTTTAGTAGGAAATTCGTTGTTTGCTTTAATACAGCGTCTGTGTTCTATGTTTTTATTTAATTATTATTATTTGGCAAAGTGATTTCCCCACGTTTAAATGTACATACATAATAATAAAAAAACTGCGACAGATAAATCTTTTCCATAGAGTTTTTAAACACTGGCAAACTCAAACTGATAATACACAAAGTAAATCGTAGTTGCTTTATCAACATAAGAACTGAAGCAGAACTCGGGACCCTTTTCTACATGTAATTATGGACATTTTCATCACATATAGAATGCATCACAACAAAGAAGAGGTTGTTTATGGAGGAATTATTCCGGTTCGGCCCACTCAAGATGAAAGTGGGTTTGTATGTGGCCCCTGAACTACGTGTGTGACAACTCTGCACTATGGGCTTTTCTATTATCCATCATCTATATTTCTATTATCTATATGACTTATAAATTGGATCTCTCCCTTGATTGTCATTTAAAATGTTTTGGTACAGTTCGAGTCAAAGCTACAACTTCAGCAAACATCACTGTAAGTGCACAGCGGTTAAAACCAGAAGAAGTGCATCCACGTGTCATCTCATGGATTTATGTTTATCCACGATATGACAACTTCTCAGACTGCTCCGCATTTTAATGCAGTAGAGTGTGCAAGCACTTACACTAACAAGCCGTTCTCAAGCACTAAATTAATAAAATGAGATGAACTGTAAGTCACTGATGTGTTGTCATGCCGTCGAAGCAGCTAAAGTTAGCACGCACCGACTTTGCGCCCAGATTTGAGACGTTGAGCCGCTCTCGGACATTAGAGGAGCTCGCGCACGGACTCGATCACAGTTTTGGTTGGTTGAAACCCCAAGTGTAGGTGTGCATACCTCTATCGGTCTAAAACCAGCATGGCGCCTGTGTCGTGTTGTATTTGGAGGAGAAAAACATCCTGAAACATAAGCGGCTGCAGCCACAAGCTAGCAGCATTTAGCAGCTGGGAGCTGCCTGCCTGGGAGTCAGCGTGACCACGCCCACTCAGGGGTCAACCGTGTTGCGGGTCATGACGCCTTCACGTCCATCACGGCAACTTTGTCTTCCTCCTCTTTCTTCTTCAGTTTAATATCGGGTGCATAAAAAAAAACCTACTGTATACTGTATATATATATATATATATATATATATATATATATATATATATATATATATATATATATATATATATATATATATATATATATAGTAGTACACACACTCTTCATTATGTTTGTCAAACTGAACTGAGCTGTAAATGCAGAGTCACCAGAATGAGTGCATAGTGTCTGTGGGATTTGCCTTCATTGCTGTCATGGCCACAAGAGAGTGCTGCTGGACTATTTGGGCTATTTTGATATTAATTGTGAACTCATACTCTGAAACTCGCTGCTGACCACGCTTCAATCAATGCTTCACAGCTAAACGTGCATGTTAATGCTCCCCACCTCCCCTGTAGGCATGCACAGGGACAACAAGTGCCTCTGCATTATTGTGTAATTACCAAAAAATAAAGCTTGATGGTGAATGCAGCACAGTGGGGGTGTGTTGGGCGGTGGCGGGGGTGGTGGTGGGGGGTGGGGGGGTTTGATTTGTAGCTTTTCTATATTTACCTCTCTGTGTATTTGTATGTGATCAACAACAGTCAAGAATGTCACAACTGATGCGATGTAACATATTTTATTTCCTTAGTTTAGTTATCTTGTTGCTAGTTGAGGCTAAGAGGTTAGTGGTTAAGTAGAAATTAAGTGAACATTGTTTTGAACATATTTAGTTGTTTTATGTTCTAGAAAATAAAACATACCATCTCTACTCCATGGGGTACTTCAAAACACTGCCAATCATCATGATCTTGTCATGGTCTCATTTGCAGTGCAATCACTGAATTTTGACAACAATCAATGAGCTTTTTTAAATGTTTATTGTTGGTGGTAGTTTGTTAGCTCTTCATTATATATACAAGACATCTCTAACGTCTTGCCCAAAAGCTACTACTATTAAGCCTGCTCTTGAGTAAATTCATTGTATAATATGATTTTATATTGTGGCGTTGAGCGGCGACTTCAGGCAAGAAGATGAGGCGGAGATTGCTCTGTTGCTCACCCCAGCTTTATTGTTATAACAATAGGGCTGTCAGAAATAACGCGTTAATTGCGTTAATTAATTTATGTAATCAATCTCGTTAAAATTTTTAACGCAGTTTAACGCATGCGCATCATGACACGCCTCACCTCTACCAGCGGGTGGCGGTAATGCACCCGCGTGGAATGCAAGCTGCCTGCAAGCTGCCAGCAACAGAAGAAGAAGAAGAAGCCTCACCTCAGCCTCGGCTGATCGAGAAGCTTTTTCGGCACTACAGACTGTTTATCTGTTTCTTTATTCCGGATTATTTAGAAAAAATTAAGCACATACACTGTCAGTACATTATCATTAAGTATTAAAGTTTATTTAGCTTTTTTTCTGTTTCTGAATCGCGGGGGCAGTGCCGGAGCGATTAGTTTACTTTCACTTCTGTCTGCAGACCTTCTCTTCCCTCCAGACAGGGCCGGCTCTAGGCATAGGCGAAGTAGGTGGCCGCCTAGGGCGCCACGTCCCGAGGGGGGCGCCGCGGTCGTACAAGGGGCGCCACGACGCTCTGTGTTCCGTGTGCCCCGCTGTGCAACGGTCCGACGCACTGCGCTCCTCATCCTCGGCATCGCTCCTCAGCGCACCCCCGCTCAACAAAGTCGGGACCGCTCGAAAAACACGCTCCCAAGGGGCGCTCGTCTCGGGCTCGCCTAGGGCGCCTCTGAAGCCCGGGCCGGCCCTGCCTCCAGACAGAGTGTGCTCTGTCTGAGTGTGCTCTGTCTTTCCACGAGTTTTTCATTCTTTTCGTGTCTTTAAGTGGAGCCATCAGGCTGGAGCTCCGTCTACTTTCACTTTTGCCGTCATGTTTTGACGGCTGCGCGGAACCTAGCGGACAGGAATTCATGACGTTTTTTACGTCACACGGACCAACGCACAACGCACACCCACACAGACATGTGAAGCATGGACGGGCAGCAGACAGAAGGCAGAGGAGGCCTGGTCAATTAATTTATCAAAACAGAAGAAGAAAGCAATATGGAGGGAGATGAGCCGGCTGGCCCCATGGATTCTACTTGTTTGATTAAAAAAATGTTGAAGCAGTTTTCTGTTTTCCACACAAAAAGAAACACTGGCTAAGAATGCTCTGTTTAATTGTGCAAGAATAAAGTGTGGTATCTCTTAGTTTTACTTTTGTTGTGGTACTACATTTGTTACAGACCTAAAAATGTAACTCCTACCAAAAGCCAACTTTAGAGGGACTGCAGAGGGAGCACTGCAAACACACAGACAATATGTTATGGTGTGCATGTTTTTTGAATATTTATTTTATTTGGAGCCTTAAATATAAAACACATCACGTATTACATATATATAATTATGTCCTGTCGTTTCTTTGTTTAAGCTATAAAGGCAAAAAGGGTATATTTCAGACATAGCTTGACATTTCAGTTATTAGTGATTAACAATAGTTGATTAATTTGTAAGCTGTGATTAATCTGTTCTAAAATTTTAATCGTTTGACAGCCATATGTAAAAACCAAGCACAGGGAACATTTCACGTCAACACCCAGACACCCATAAAGCCGGCACGTAGGCCGGCTCACTCCCCAAGCAACCCCCCCTGGCCCACGGTCCGACAGGAAGCAAACATAAAAGCAACACAAATGAAAGCACAGCACAGTGACAACAAGGCAGAACATAACCACAATAAAGGAACCCCAGGAACACACAGAACGACCACAAATGGTCCCAAAGGTCCAGAACGGGGAGCTCCCAGCAT
Organism: Salarias fasciatus; assembly: GCF_902148845.1. Classification (NCBI taxonomy): domain Eukaryota; kingdom Metazoa; phylum Chordata; class Actinopteri; order Blenniiformes; family Blenniidae; genus Salarias; species Salarias fasciatus. The sequence continues at coordinate 10,277,005 of NC_043766.1, read as the reverse complement.
GCCCCGCGGCTCCCTGGAACATGCTGCCTCTAGCAGCGGCCCCTAGCGACCCGCGCGGTCGCTACAATATCAATTTTAAAATAAAAAAAATATTAAGGTTGAAAAAATACTTTCTCTCCGGTTGATTTAATTTTTTTCATTGGTTAGTTTTTTTATTTTGTCTGTTCTTTTTTGTTATTGTTGTATAAGTCTTGATGAGAGTGTGAACCGGAAGTTGTACTCAGTCTACCTGCACGCACCTGATCTCCATCTCAATCAGCAGCTGTGTTAAATAGCTGGCTGCTCCGGGTCTCCACACACCTCGTGTGTAACTTGCTGTTGTACGGAAACTTTGGATCCAGCAGTACACATTGGCCAGAAAGGGTTCCTGCTCCAAGCCTCTGCTGGATGTAGACATGGAGGTGAGATCAGCTGCTGCACCCAACCAGTCCTCATTACTTCAAGCAAATGCACTGTTTCCCTTGCAACCCATACCTCTTTTTCTTCTTGAAGATAATTAATTTGTCTTTCTCCATGTGTGGCATTGTGCACAATGTTTACTGGATCACTCCACCCTTACACTTTACCCCCACTGAAATGTCTCAACAGTTTTTAAATGTGTTTTTGAATACTAGACTTCTTAGTATTTTTCATATGATATTGTGAATGGATGTTAAGGATCCATGTGCAATAAAAGACATAACTGTCCTTGTTGTAAATGGCTTCTTATTTGAAATTTCTTTTCTGAAAGTCTGTCTTTTACACTAATGCATATCTTTTGGTTTAATAAGAATGTTCAAGTCCTAGAGGCCATTTAAAACAAATTATAAAGTTGTCTTCACTCATTTCTTATTTTTCTTTTCTAGTTTCTAATGCTTCCCCATGTTATGAAAACTATAATCTTCTAGGGCCTTGTATTTTTTGCTTGTTCTTTGGTGTTTTGCATTGATGAGCCATTTGCTGTCTTGCAGGGAGGGCTGTCTGCACAGAGCAGTGACAACGTCGCCGTGGCTTTATGTAAAGCTAGTGGGACATCCACTGCGGGTAATGAAAATGTTTATTTTTCAAACTTTTCAGTATTAGGATTATCTGCATTTATCACTCTTCAGAAAGTATTGTGCAACTTCTTAGGTATAGACATCTGAATCCAAAATGAACTACCAGCGGGTGAAGAATGCTGACCTTAGTTTTTTGGTGTTTGATTGTTTTTCTCCGACAGAAAACGGGCATGGTCTCCAACATGCATGTGTTGCAAGTGCGCTGCACCGTAATACTGCAAAGGCAATGGAGAAATTGGGCATATCGGACCGGATATACGCCTGGGACGTGTTACTGGTCATGATGGTGAGACATCATGTGTGGTAGTCAATAAGCCACTCTACCGCATCTCCACATTATGCTGCAAAAGATTTGGTACAAATATTCAATATTGTTTTGCTTTTCAATTGAGAATGTGTCTGCTGCTTATGGATTTCACCTTGTAGAGAAGTCAAGTGGAGGAGCGTTTCTCAGACACTGGCCTCCCCGTGTTCTTCACTGAAGACAAACGAGCCGCCCTGGTTGACTGGATCATTGAAATTCATGTGAGTGATTAGATTTATTTCTTTTTGCTCAGACTTTGTAAAAGTTGCTGTTATGATGCTTACATGGTTCTGTGACCACTCTGCAGTGCACATGGTACTTTAGTTGGTTTGTACTTTGAGTTTGGAGTGAATAGATTTTCTCCAGGTACTCAAGTTTAATGCGTAATGTTCAGTTGCCCATATGTGGGAAAAACTGATAATCTGTCCTCCTCATGCTGCTGCTTGTGGTTGGCTTCCGAACCCTTTAAGTTTTACTTGAATAAAGTGACATAGAAACTGAGTGTTACTGATATGGAATAATGCTTTGTCTTCAAGTTCTCAGGAACACAGTGTGAAAGACACTCTGCTTTGTCTGAAGTCACTTGGTCAACATTTCCCCCTGAGAAACAATGCCTGCTATTCTCGTGGCTATAAGACTTGGTGTTGGCAAGAAGTTATGGCAGAGTGAGGTTGGGTTCTCCTCGGAGCATCAGCCTTGCTGTCAGTCAGCTGATTTTTGTGTGCATCAATCCTCAAATCCTTCTTGTGCAGCATCAACACCTTGACTCGTCATCTTTGGCTCTGATTCTCCAAAAATTCCACAAGAGTTACAAACTGGAACCTGTTCACTGCATTTTGTATCTCAAAAGGTGTTTGTTTGGCAGTGTTGGATTAATTGGAAAATACAGGTGTATGTAGCATACTTGGTAACGTGAATGCTGCAATCTGAAACCTGGTGCGCACCAAATAAGTTGACAAAGGGGATGCTGGTCTGGATCTAAGCCAGATGAAGAAACACACTGATCTCAGTGGTAACTATTCTCAGTACACTTAACTCATTGGTGTGTAAGGTTATCATGCCTTGAATTTTTTTTTCTTCCCAGTATGCATTGGACTTTGAAGAGGAGACACTCTATCTCACAATAGATATTCTGAAACGCTCTTTGTCACTTATCAAAGTGACTAGAAACAATCTCCAGCTCCTTGCCGTGGTCTGCCTCTTTGTGGCCGCCAAGAAAGAGGAGAGCCATATCCCAACGGTACACAATCTAAACTGCCCATTTTCATGATGCAAAACCTGAAGCACAAGCACTTGCAAGAAAGCTCTAAGCTTAGCAGGATTATTCCATTTTGAGATTTTTTGGTCGCTTGTTTTAAAAATGGTATCATTTTTGATGGATTTTTTTCCCCCTAGGTGTCTTCACTCT